>NC_052335.1:26886166-26904392 GCF_016432855.1 Salvelinus namaycush | reverse complement strand
TGCACATGGTGATCTTAGGCTTGTGTGCGGCTGCTCGGCCATGGAAACCCATTTCATGAAGCTCCCGACTAACAGTTCTTGTGCTGATGTTGCTTCCAGAGGCAGTTTGGAACTCGGTAGTGAGTGTTGCAACCGAGGACAGATGATTTTTACGCACTACGCGCTTCAGCACTCGGCGGTCCCGTTCTGTGAGCTTGTGTGGCGTACCACTTCACGACTGAGCCGTTGTTGTTCCTAGACGTTTCCATTTCACAATAACAGCACTTACAGTTGACCGGGACAGCTCTAGCAGGGCAGATATTTGATGACCTGACTTGTTGGAAAGGTGGCATCCTATGACGGTGGTATGTTGAAAGTCACTGAGCTCTTCAGTACGGTCCCTTCTACTGCCAAGGTTTGTCTATAGAGATTGCATAGCTGTGTGCTCGATTTTATACACCTGTCAGCTACGGGTGTGGCTGAAATTACCTAATATATAGAGTATATAGTGCATTTTGAAATACCCTGGTATGCGGTATAAATGGTATTTCGCCCAAGCCTACGCTGAAGCCTGAGTGTTGTGAAGCCTGAATACTGGGAAGCCTGAACGCTGTGAAGCCTGAACACTGAGGAGCCTGAACACTGTGAAGCCTGAACACTGAGGAGCCTGAACACTGTGAAGCCTGAACACTGAGGAGCCTGAACACTGAGGAGCCTGAACACTGAGGAGCCTGAACACTGAGGAGCCTGAACACTGAGGAGCCTGAACACTGAGGAGCCTGAACACTGAAGCCTGAATACTGTGAAGCCTGAACGCTGTGAAGCCTGAACACTGAGGAGCCTGAACACTGAGGAGCCTGAACACTGTGAAGCCTGAACACTGAGGAGCCTGAACACTGAGGAGCCTGAACACTGAGGAGCCTGAACACTGAAGCCTGAATACAGTGAAGCCTGAACACTGAGGAGCCTGAACACTGAAGCCTGAATACTGTGAAGCCTGAACGCTGTGAAGCCTGAACACTGAGGAGCCTGAACACTGAGGAGCCTGAACACTGTGAAGCCTGAATACTGTGAAGCCTGAACACTGAGGAGCCTGAACACTGAGGAGCCTGAACACTGAAGCCTGAATACTGTGAAGCCTGAACACTGAAGCCTGAATACTGTGAAGCCTGAACACTGTGAAGCCTGAACGCTGTGAAGCCTCCTGCTCCCAACAGACTCCTGAAAGTGATTTGAAATGAAAAAGGGAATTGATTGAGTCAGGCTCAAATCACATAAATCCAAATTGACATGTAACCTACCTTTTTAAATGAGTTTTAGTGACTAGCAAGTTTGGCGTGGTTTTAATGTCCATATTACATAAAAGTAGGTGTTGCAATTAAAGATGAATATATCTCAATCATTGTATTGTAGCTATACAGGACCTAGCTTAGTGTACTGTACAATCAACCTCTGCACATTGGAGTGGAGCAAACCCTCTATTCAAACTAAGTGCAGATTAACACCCCTAATTCAAAATGTTTCTCCTTGGACTATTTTCCTCACACATGTCCCACACACACATTCACATCCAAGCCAGATGGTCCACCAATTAGTATGAAGCATTCAATGTTCAGTAGTGTGCTAGTATAGATATTGGATCATAGACAGTACACTGTTAAAATGAAGTGCTTTGTAACACCCAAAAACAAATGGCAACTGAGCTGCCACCAACTCAAAGGAAATGAAAACCTTAACTTATTATTGAAACACATCCTCCTGAGATGTTTGGAAATATGTAACACTTAATCGGGTGGACTGGGAACATTAGCAGAAAAGGTTGAAAACACTATATATTTTTTGGGGGAGTCCTGTCTAGTGCAGAATTATATACCTTCTCTTTTGATGCTGTTTCCTCTCTCTAAAGCTTCTAAACATCATCATGATGATGCTTTTGAATCCTGTCTAATGCAGAATTAAATCCCTTTGTCTGGTGTCTTAATGTTTAACATTGTTATGTATTTGATAATTTGCCAATCTATACCGTTTTGGCAGGCATTGTCAAGCACAGCGTTCAAAGTACCAGCAGTAACTGGATGTTGACCTGCAAGAAATGAGGATTTTGCACTTTCCACTGACAATCATAAATGTGAGAATAGGTGTTGTGCTCATTGAACGTCAATTTGCCTGACGGTTTTGATAGCTGTTTATCACGATCCATTACACCTCATGGCACGACACGCTGCCTAATACTAATATAGAAATATACTTTTCTTTCTTCAAACATCTATACAATATTGTGTGAAAGAATCATGAAGTCTAAACATTTTTGAATTACCCACAATCCTCTAAAAACAGAGTCACTTGGCAAGCTAGGAAATCCAAGGAGATTAAAACCAAAGAACTCCAATGAGTTCAATCCCTTTATTGTCTCTCTTTTGTTAACCTTAATGAAAGATACAGGTACTTACATTTTGAGCAACATATTAAGATGTACATTATTTTGGTAAAATTAAATGAACAAATCACTGAAAATGACATGCATAATTTTTTTCTAATATATTTTGAAATAAGTATGACATGACAGAGGTGATACAGATAGGTGGGAGAAACAGATTGAAGGGTTGGAGCTGGGAATTGAACCCCCAGTCGTGACCTTTCTAAGCCGGGTGTGTTACTGCTAGCCCACGGGCAGCCAGGTCACCTGTGATACAAGTCAGTATTCAACGTCCTTCCATGTCTGAGGACGTCGGGAGATGATGTGGAAACCGGCCACTAGGGGAAACAGTGAGCGCTGTTACCTTTAAGTGGGCTTTGGTTTTGTGTACGGCGATGGTGGAAAGGCAAAAGCATCTGCCTCTTGTTCCAAAGGTTGCATGTTCAAAGTCAACGATACAATGTAGTTTTTTACATTTTTGTTTAAAGCCTATCCCAAACCTTAACTCTTACCTTAACTATTCTGAGTTCATGCCTAACCTTAAGAATTCGGAGTTAACGCCAAACCTTAAGAATTCAGAATGAATGCCTAAACTTAACCTTGAACGATACAGACATGTAGAGTAACAAGACATTTCGAAATTTGATGTTTGGAACAACTTCAAAATTTGACGTTTGAGAAACACGGATGAATGTCTAATTCTGACATGAGACTGTGAGAGCTTGTTGCATCATAGACGTACAGTAGTATTGGATATTGGAGGAATGGATAGTCTCCTTGACCTACCTTTCATAAGGATCTCCTCCTTGGGGACGCTCTGGAACAGCTTGTGGTACTGGGAGTTGTACTTGCTGACGGTCTGTTAGGGGAGACAGGGGTAAGACGGGGGTAAGATGGAGGAGACAGGGGTAAGATGGAGATGGGGGTGAGACAGGGTGAGACAGGGGGGAGACAGGAATAAGATGGAGGAGACAGGGGTGAGAGAGGGGTACGATGGAGGAGATGGGGGTGAGACAGGGGTACGATGGAGGAGACAGGGGTAAGACGGGGGGACAGGGGTACAATGGAGGAGACGGGGTGAGACAGGGGGGAGACAGGGATAAGATGGAGGAGACGGGGGTGAGACGGGGGGACAGGGGTACGATGGAGGAGACGGGGTGAGATAGGGGAGAGACAGGGGTAAGACGGGGAGACAGGGGTACGATGGAGGAGATGGGGGTGAGACAAGGGGGAGACAAGAATAAGATGGAGGAGAAAGGGGTGAGACAGGGGTAAGATTGAGGAGACAGGGGTAAGATGGAGGACAAAGGGGTGAGACAGGGGGGAGACAAGAATAAGATGGAGGAGAAAGGGGTGAGACAGGGGTAAGATTGAGGAGACAGGGGTAAGATGGAGGACAAAGGGGTGAGACAGGGGGAGACAGGGGTAAGATGGAGGAGAACGGGGTGAGACAGGGTGGAGACAGGGGTAAGATGGGGGAGACAGGGGTGAGATGGGGTGAGACGGGAGGTGGGTGAGGTTCTTTTCAGAAAATGTCCACTCACTGTTTTACTTCTCCCAAACAGAATCCTGTCACACTGTGTTGTGTTCTAACTCAGACACACTTCCTGTGTCACACTGTGTTGTGTTCTAACTCAGACACACTTCCTGTGTCACACTGTGTTGTGTTCTAACTCAGACACACTTCCTGTGTCACACTGTGTTGTGTTCTAACTCAGACACACTTCCTGTGTCACACTGTGTTGTGTTCTAACTCAGACACACTTCCTGTGTCACACTGTGTTGTGACCTGATCTCTTCCTGTGTAACATCTAACAGTGCTCCCTTCCCTTCTCTGTACTCTGTAGTGGTGTGACAGACAATCCCTTCTGTGTCTCAGCCTGAGTTATAATTGAGGCTTGACCAAAGACAGTACAGTATGAAATGAAGATAGGCCAAAACAGTTTCTCCAATAGAAATTCCAGATCACATTTGTAGGCGACGTTGGCTAGCTAAGCTCATGAGTAGAAACACGTCATCGGGGCTAACGGTCGCCTCGTGTCGAACTGCGCATGTGAAGGCTGTCAAATCAAAGGCACTCCTTCGATATAAAGTTGTTGTTTTTTTACAAAAAATGAAAACGTGTCAGGTTGTCACTTTCACGAGGTTGTAGTAATAACATGTTCTACTTCAGACATTTTGGTTCGGATCTAGGTTGGGTCTTTAGATTTCGATCAAATGAACAACTAAAGAATAGTTTTTCACTTCTCTCATTGATTCCTCAAACACCAAACTCTGGTCTGCTTGGTCTGTTTCGCAAGCGTTTCAGGAAGTCTTGCGATGTTGCGTCTATGGGTTAAGAAACTCTGTGGCTAGGCACTCAGCCTTGGTTATAATGGAGGCTAGACAGAGACAGTAACTCCTTTGCTGGAAACGTCTGTGGGTGATTTCCATGTGATAAATAGCCCTGTGTGTGTGTGGGTGTGTGTGCATGTGTGTTTGTGCGTGTGTGTGTGTGTGTGTGGTTGTGTGGTATAAGACTGTGAGAAGGCTATTTAAATAATAAGTCATATGGTGTGTGTGTGTGTGTGTACGTACAGTACAAGTCAAAAGTTTGACGGGTACTGTACTCATTCAAGGTTTTTTCTTTATTTTTACTATTTTCTACATTGTAGAATAATAGCAAAGACATAAAAACTATGAAATAACACATGGAATCATGTACTAAACAAAAAAAGTGTTAAACAAATCGAAATATATTTTATATTTGAGATTCCTCAAAGTCGCCACCCTTTGCTTTGATGACAGCTTTGCACACTCTTGGTATTCTCTCAACCAGATTCATGAGGTATTCACCTGGAATGCATTTCAATTAACAGGTGTGCCTTGTTAAAAGTACATTTGTGGAATTTCTTTCCTTCTTAATGTGTTTGAGCCAATCAGTTGTGTTGTGACAAGGTAGGGGTGGTATACAGAAGATATCCCTATTTGGTAAAAGACCAAGTCCATACAATGGCAAGAACAGCTCAAATAAGCAAAGGGAAACGAACGTTCATCATTACTTTAAGACATGAAGGTCAGTCAATGCGGTCGCAAGTGCAGTCGCAAAAACCATCAAGCGCTATGATGAAACTGGCTCTCATGAGGACCGCCACAGGAAAGGAAGACCCAGAGTTACCTCTGCTGCAGAGGATAAGTTCATTAGAGTTACCAGCCTCAGAAATCGGCAATTAACTGCACCTCAGATTGCACCTCACAGAGTTCAAGTAACAGACACATCTCACCTGAACTGTTCAGAGGAGACTGCGTGAATCAAGCCTTCATGGTCGAATTGCTACAAAGAAACCACTACTAATAATAAGAAGAGACTTGCTTGGGCCAAGAAACAAGAGCAAGACTCGTGGAAATATGTCCTTTGGTCTGATGAGTCCAAATTTGATATTTTTGGTTCCAACCGCCTTGTCTTTGTGAGACGCAGAGTAGGTAAACAGATGATCTCTTGCATGTTGTCACACCCTGACCTTAGAGAGCCTTTTTATTCTCTATTTTGGTTAGGTCAGGGTGTGACTAGGGTGGGTACTCTAGTTTTTGTATTTCTATGTTGGCCTGGTATGGTTCCCAATCAGAGGCAGCTGTCTATCGTTGTCTCTGATTGGGGATCATATTTAGGCAGCCGTTTCCCCACTGTGGTTGTGGGATCTTGTTTATGTATTGTTGCTTGTGTGCACTGCATAGCTTCACGTTCGTTTTGCTCTTTATTGTTTTCTGTGCGTTTCACTCGAATAAAGATGATGAAACCATTTCCACGCTGCACCTTGGTCCGATTCATACAACAACAATCGTGACACGTGTGGTTCCCACCAAGAAACATGGAGGAGGAGGTGTGATGGTGTGGGGGTGCTTTGCTGGTGACGCTGTCTGTGATTTATTTAGAATTCAATGCACATGTCACCAGCATGGCTACCACAGCATTCTGCAGCGATACGCCATCCCATCTGGTTTGCGCTTAGTGGGACTATAATTAGCTTTTCAACAGGACAATGACCCAAAACACACCTCCAGGCTGTGTAAGGCTATTTGACCAAGAAGGAGAGTGCTGCATCAGATGACCTAGCCTCCACAATCACCTGACCTCAACCCAATTGAGATGGTTTGGGATGAATTGGACCACAGAGTGAAAGAAAAGCAGCCAACAAGTGCTCAGAAAATGTGGAACTCCTTCAAAACCTGTTGGAAAAGCATTCCAGGTGAAGCTGGTTGAGAGAATGTCATTAAGACAAAGGCTGGCTACTTTGAAGAATCTCAAATATAAAATATATTTAGATTTGTTAACACTTTTTTGGTTACTACATGATTCCATATGTGTTATTTCATAGTTTTGATGTCTTCCCTAATATTCTACAATATAGAAAAATTGTAAAAATAAAGAAAAACCTGTTGAATGAGTACGTGTCCAAACTTTTAACTTGTACTGTATGTGTGTGTGTGCGTGTGTGTGCGTGGGTAGAAGTCTATTAAATCATAAGTCATATGATGTGATCCATTCAGAGCTCAAGTTGTCATTTACTGTTGACTCTGTGTCAGTAGGTGAAGCTTTGACTAGACAACCTCACATAATAATAAACATCCTAAAACTCATACCTATATGACCTGCATACAATATTCTGTGGACTGCTGAATTTACTGTAACCATGTTATATAACTTGGACTCAGTCCATTGATATGACAAAATACCATGGTCGTGTCTACAACCTTGTAAAGACAGTATTTCAGTGTTACATTTCAAGTACCACTTCATGCATCATTACTTCATGTTTCCCAGGGAACCGACGTAACATTCATGCATCATTACTTCATGTTTTCCCAGGGAACCGACGTAACATTCATGCATCATTACTTCATGTTTCCCAGGGAACCGACGTAACATTCATACATCATTACTTCATGTTTCCCAGGGAACCGGCGTAACTTCATACATCATTAATTCATGTTTCCCAGGGAACCGACGTAACATTCCAGTGGGTAGAAACACTATAACAAAACAGTGGAATCTGGACACAGTAAAAACGACTCACCGAGCCCCTGTAGCATTTCTTGACATCTTCATACGTCAGGTCATCAATCAGCTGCAGCCTGTAGAGGAGGGACAGAGAGCGACAGGGGAGAGACAGAGGAGAGACAGAGGAGGGACAGAGGAGAGACAGAGGAGGGACAGAGGAGAGACAGAGGAGGGACAGAGGAGAGACAGAGGAGAGACAGAGGAGGGACAGAGGAGAGACAGAGGAGAGACAGAGGAGGGACAGAGGAGAGACAGGGGAGGGACAGAGGAGAGACAGAGGAGAGACAGAGGAGGGACAGAGGAGGGACAGGGGAGAGACAGAGAGAGACAGGGGAGGACAGGGAGAGACAGGGGAGAGACAGAGGAGAGATAGAGGAGAGGAGTGATAGAGGAGAGGACAGAGGAGAGACAGAGGAGAGACAGGGGAGAGACAGAGGAGAGACAGAGGAGAGACAGGGGAGGGACAGAGGAGAGACAGAGGGGAGACAGAGGGGAGACAGGGGAGAGACAGGGGAGAGACAGGGGAGAGACAGGGGAGAGACAGGGGAGAGACAGGGAGAGACATGGGAGGAGACAGGGGAGAGACAGGGGAGAGACAGGGGAGAGACAGGGGAGAGACAGGGGAGAGACAGGGGAGAGACAGGGGAGAGACAGGGGAGAGACAGGGGAGAGACAGGGGAGGGACAGAGGAGGGACAGAGGAGAGACAGGGGAGAGACAGGGGAGAGACAGAGGAGAGACCAGAGGAGAGACAGGGGAGAGACAGGGGAGAGACAGAGGGGAGACAGAGGGGAGACAGAGGAGGGACAGGGGAGAGACAGAGGAGGGACAGAGGAGAGACAGAGGTGAGACAGGGGAGAGAAACAGAAAAGGTGAGGAGTGGTGACACTGTTTCTATGGTTTGTCACCATCAGAGAAATTATGTAGAAAAAAATGTAATCTGACTGTAGTGCCATGTTCAGCTTAGTCCGGGATAGTTCACGCAGATACAATCTTCTAGTATTTTGTTCATTAGTCCACTGTTAGTACAATCCTGTGCATGCCAGCAGTCAAGTTCGCGAGATAGAGCACATCCAATACAGAGGAAAAAAGTGTGCTGATGATTCGTTTGTAGCGTCAATTTATTCTTCATATAAGATTACGATAGCATGTACTGTTAAACTGCTGTAATGATGAACATATGACTCTTAGATTAGAGTGGCACACACAAGCCCGGTCTTATTCTCTCTCTCTCTGTCTCTCTCTCGCTTGTCTCTCTCTCTCTCTCTCTCTCGCTGTCTCTCTCTCTGTCTCTCTCTCTCTCTCTCTCTCGCTGTCTCTCTCTCTGTCTCTGTCTCTCTCTCTCTCTGTCTCTCTCCCTCTCTCTCTCTCTCTCTGTCTCTCTCTCTCTCTCTCTCTGTCTCTCTCTCTCTCTCTGTCTCTCTCTCTCTCTCTGTCTCTCTCTCTCTCTGTCTCTCTCTCTCTCTCTGTCTCTCTCTCTCTCTCTGTCTCTCTCTCTCTCTGTCTCTCTCTGGCACTCGCACAACTAAAGTGATTGATGTTGAACTAAGACCACTAGAGCCCAAAGTAGGCCCACTCTAATATCCCCAAGGAATTCTTATAGTTTAGCAGTCCCATACGCCTGTCTGTTAAAGAGACGGCTTCCTATTCCCGGCCCAAGCCTGGCATTCTGTATTATACTGTACATACAAACCATCATAGAATCAGAACTGGTGAAATTCTAGAACCTGACTGGACCTGTTCATATAATGACAAGTCTGTTAAAAGAATAGATAACACAATTTACAAACAATGACATATTGGTTTCTTTACCTTGTCTACGTACAGTGCATTTGAAAAGTATTCAGACGCTTTTTCCACATTTTGTTACGTTACAGCCTGTTCTAAAATTTATTAAATTGTTTTTTTCCCTCATCAATCTACACACAATACACACAATACCCCATAATGACAAAGCAAAAACAGGTTTTTCGAAATGTTTGCAAATGTATTAAAAATAAAACACTTAAATATTACATTTACGTAAGTATTCAGACCCTTTACTCAGTACTTTGTTGAAGTACCTTTAGCAGCGATTACAGCCCCAAGTCTTCTTGGGGAGTGGCACACCTGTACTTGGGGAGTTTCTCCCATTCTTCTCTGCAGATCCTCTCAAGCTCTGTCATGTTGGATGCACAGCTATTTTGATGTCTCTCCAGAGATGTTCAATCGGGTTCAAGTCCGGGCTCTGGTTGGGCCACTCAAGGACATTGAGACTTGTCCCGAAGCCACACCTGCAATGTATTGGCTGTGTGCTTAGGATCGTTGTCCTGTTGGAAGGAATGTTCACCCCAGTCTGAGGTCCTGAGCGCTCTGGAGCAGGTTTTCATCAGGATCTCTGTACTTTGCACCGTTCATCTTTCCCTCAATCCTGACTAGCCCTCCCAGTCCCTGCCGCTGAAAAACATCCCCACAGCATGATGCTGCCACCACCATGCTTCACCGTAGGGATGATGCCAGGTTTCCTCCAGACGTGACGCTTGGCATTCAGGCCAAACAGTTCAATCTTGGTTTCATCAGACCAGGGAATCTTGTTTCTCATGGTCTAAGGAGTCTTTAGGTGCCTTTTGGCAAACTCCAAGCGGGCTGTCATGTGCTTTTTACTGAGGAGTGGTTCCCATCTGGCAACTCTACAATAAAGGCCTGATTGGTGGAGTGCTGCAGAGATGGTTGTCCTTCTGGAAGGTTCTCTCATCTGCACAGAGGAACTCTGGAGCTCTGTCAGAGTGACCATTGTTCAGTTTGGCTGGGCGGCCAGCTCTATGAAGAGTCTTGGTGGTTCCAAACTTCTTCCATTTAAGAATGATGGAGGCCACTGTGTTTTTGGTACCCTTCCCCAGATCTGTGCCTTGACACAATCTTGTCCTGGAGCTCTTTGGACAATTCTTTCGACCTCATGGCTTGGTTTTTGCTCTGACATGCACTGTTCAACTGTGGGACCTTATATAGACAGGTGTGTGCCTTTCCAAATCATGTCCAATCAATTGAATTTACCACAGGTGGACTCCAACAGGATGCACCTGAGTTCAATTTTGAGTTTCATAGCAAATGGCCTGAATACTTATGCAAATACGGTACTTCTGTTTTTTTTTTTGTTTTTTTTTTTATATGAATTTGCAAAAATGTCTAAAAACCTGTTTCCGCTTTGTCATTATGGGGTATTGTGTAGATTGATGAGGATTTTTTCTTTAAATCCATTTTAATGTAAAACATTTTTTTAGAAAAAGGGTAGGGGTCTGAATACTTTCCAAATGCACTGTAGGTAAGACAGCAATCCATTCGGTGGCCAATGAGGGACATTCAAGTCTTCAGACCGGTTGTGAACTGGTTCACACTGATAGGTCACTATCAGTCTCTCCGGGTAGTCAATTCTCCTGTGGTTCTGGGGTTAGTTAGAACATCAATTCTCCTGTGGTTAGTTAGAACATCAATTCTCCTGTGGTTAGTTAGACCATCAATTCTCCTGTGGTTAGTTAGAACATCAATTCTCCTGTGATTCTGGGGTTAGTTAGAACATCAATTATCCTGTGGTTCTGGGGTTAGTTAGAACATCAATTCTCCTGTGGTTAGTTAGAACATCAATTCTCCTGTGGTTTAGTTAGAACATCAATTCTCCTGTGGTTCTGGGGTTAGTTAGAACATCAATTCTCCTGTGGTTCTGGGGTTAGTTAGAACATCAATTCTCCTGTGGTTCTGGGTTAGTTAGAACATCAATTCTCCTGTGGTTAGTTAGAACATCAATTCTCCTGTGGTTCTGGGATTAGTTAGAACATCAATTCTCCTGTGGTTCTGGGGTTAGTTAGAACATCAATTCTCCTGTGGTTCTGGGTTAGTTAGAACATCAATTATCCTGTGGTTCTGGGGTTAGTTAGAACGTCAATTCTCCTGTGGTTCTGGGGTTAGTTAAAACATCAGAGTGACAAGCTAAGGTGGCAGGTAGACTAGTCATACTGCGTGATCAGGTGCGTGTCCTTACTCAACATTGACAGGAGAGTTTCAAACAAAAGACGATTAATAAATTGACCAAACGGGAAGGGAATAAACAAAAACAAACACATGTCCGCAACGATAACGAGAACGATAAATGATAGAAAACTTACTGAAATTACCATTCTGGGGTTAGTTAGAACATCAATTCTCCTGTGGTTTCTGGGGTTAGTAAGAACATCAATTCTCCTGTGGTTAGTTAAAACATCAATTCTCCTGTGGTTAGTTAGAACATCAATTCTCCTGTGGTTCTGGGGTTAGTTAGAACATCAATTATCCTGTGGTTCTGGGGTAGTTTAGAACGTCAATTCTCTTGTGGTTCTGGGGTTAGTTAGAACATCAATTCTCCTGTGGTTCTGGGGTTAGTTAGAACGTCAATTCTCATGTGGTTCTGGGTTAGTTAGAACATCAATTCTCCTGTGGTTCTGGGGTTAGTTAGAACATCAATTCTCCTGTGGTTCTGGGGTTAGTTAGAACATCAATTCTCCTGTGGTTCTGGGGTTAGTAAGAACATCAATTCTCCTTTGGTTCTGGGGTTAGTTAGAACATCAATTCTCCTGTGGTTCTGGGGTTAGTTAGACGTCAATTATGCTGTGGTTCTGGGGTTAGTTAGAACGTCAATTCTCCTGTGGTTCTGGGGTTAGTTAGAACGTCAATTCTCCTGTGGTTCTGGGGTTACTTAGAACGTCAATTCTCCTGTGGTTCTGGGGTTAGTTAGAACGTCAATTCTCCTGTGGTTCTGGGGTTAGTTAGAACGTCAATTCTCCTGTGGTTCTGGGGTTAGTTAGAACGTCAATTCTCCTGTGGTTAGTTAGAACATCAATTATCGTATGGTTCAGGTTGTTGGATTCTAGCTTGAAATACACTTATTCATGTTACCAGTTTACATTCTGTCAAACATGTAATTGTTAAATCACATGGATCATATGGAGGGAGGCAAAGGGCAAAAGTCTGGTTTCAGTCACTGATAAGGTAGGACAACCGTGGGTTAGGGAGGAGTGAGGAATTCGGCTTGAGGTCAGATGAAGTGAGAAGGAACATTCCTATTAGACACATGTACTTTCATGCCCACAACGATTCTAGCAGGAAGCGGGGCCATGACTACACCAGTGAGAGGAACCAATTAAGTTCCTGACTAGCAACAGAGATGTGTTGGCTATGTAGATATGCAAGGAGGTGACTCCTCCTAGTAAGAGGGTATAAATATATGTGCTTCTCCTGTGGTTCTGTGGTTAGTTAGAACATCAATTCTCCTGTGGTTAGTTAGAACATCAATTGTCCTGTGGTTAGTTAGAACATCAATTCTCCTGTGGTTCTGGGGTTAGTTAGAACATCAATTCTCCTGTGGTTAGTTAGAACATCAATTCTCCTGTGGTTCTGGGGTTAGTTAGAACATCAATTATTCTGTGATTCTGGGGTTAGTTAGAACGTCAATTCTCCTGTGGTTCTGGGGTTAGTTAGAACATCAATTCTCCTGTGGTTCTGGGGTTAGTTAGAACATCAATTATTCTGTGGTTCTGGGGTAGTTAGAACGTCAATTCTCCTGTGGTTCTGGGGTTAGTTAGAACATCAAATTCTCCTGTGGTTCTGGGGTTAGTTAAAACATCAGAGTGACAAGCTATGGTGGCAGGTAGACTAGTCATACTGCGTAATCAGGTGCGTGTCCTTACTCAACATTGATAGGAGAGTTTCAAACAAAAGACGATTAATAAATTGACCAAACGGGAAGGGAATAAACAAAAACAAACACATGTCCGCAACGACAACGAGAACGATAAATGATAGAAAACTTACTGAAATTACCATAACCAAATAAACATGCAGATAGAAATGAAACCTGTTAGAATTAAGAGTACACGTAGTCTACAACTGGTGATATTTGTAATGGGGAATTGATAGACATAGAAAACAATGAAGTTACAAAACAATGAATACCTACAAAATGGCAGGAGAGAGCGCATTCTGGAGAGAGATGTGCCTTATGCTTCTGAGCCATGATCCCCCATACTCTTGGACCGTGGCATCCCCGTGGCCTTCTCAATGGATTAGTCCACTGAGACAGGCGCAAATTAGACTGCTTGACAACAACAACAAAATCTGATGTTTTCAATACAGTCCGGTTTTGTCATACAGTATTCCATATAAGGCACCCAGACCTTATGAAAGTTTCACAGTATACCCTTAATCTTGTAATAAATCAAAACCTAGTGATACATCCATTGTGACATTGTGGGAGGATAACCAACCTTCCTATCAATGGAAATGCATGTCTTAGCCGCTATTTATTTTATTTCACCTTTATTTAACCAGGTAGGCTAGTTGAGAACAAGTTCTCATTTGCAACTGCGACCTGGCCAAGATAAAGCATAGCAGTGTGAACAGACAACAACACAGAGTTACACATGGAGTAAACAATAAACAAGTCAATAACATGGTAGAAAAAAGAGATTCTATATACAATGTGTGCAAAAGGCATGAGGTGGATAGGCAATAAATCGAATAATTACAATTTAGCAGATTAACACTGGAGTGATAAATCATCAGATGATCATGTGCAAGTAGAGATACTGGTGTGCAAAAGAGCAGAAAAGTAAATAAATAAAAGCAGTATGGGGGGTGAGGTAGGTAAATTGGGTGGGCTATATACCGATGGACTATGTACAGCTGCAGCGATCGGTTAGCTGCTCGGATAGCAGATGTTTAAAGTTGTTGAGGGAGATAAAAGTCTCCAACTTCAGAGATTTTTGCAATTCGTTCCAGTCGCAGGCAGCAGAGAACTGGAAGGAAAGGCGTCCAAATGAGGTTTTGGCTTTAGGGATGATCAGTGAGATACACCTGCTGGAGCGCGTGCTACGGGTGGGTGTAGCCATCGTGACCAGTGAACTGAGATAAGGCGGCACTTTACCTAGCATAGCCTTGTAGATGACCTGGAGCCAGTGGGTCTGACGACGAACATGTAGCGAGGGCCAGCCGACTAGGGCATACAGTGGTGGGTCGTATAAGGTGCTTTAGTAACAAAACGGATGGCACTGTGATAAACTGCATCCAGTTTGCTGAGTAGAGTATTGGAAGCTATTTTGTAGATGACATCGCCGAAGTCGAGGATCGGTAGGATAGTCAGTTTTACTAGGGTAAGTTTGGCGGCGTGAGTGAAGGAGGCTTTGTTGCGAAATAGAAAGCCGACTCTAGATTTGATTTTGGATTGGAGATGTTTGATATGAGTCTGGAAGGAGAGTTTGCAGTCTAGCCAGACACCTAGGTACTTATAGATGTCCACATATTCTAGGTCGGAACCGTCCAGGGTGGTGATGCTAGTCGGGCGTGCGGGTGCAGGCAGCGAACGGTTGAAAAGCATGCATTTGGTGTTACTAGCGTTTAAGAGCAGTTGGAGGCCACGGAAGGAGTGTTGTATGGCATTGAAGCTCGTTTGGAGGTTAGATAGCACAGTGTCCAAGGAAGGGCCAGAAGTATACAGAATGGTGTCGTCTGCGTAGAGGTGGATCAGGGAATTGCCCGCAGCAAGAGCAACATCATTGATATATACAGAGAAAAGAGTCGGCCCGAGAATTGAACCCTGAGGTACCCCCATAGAGACTGCCAGAGGACCGGACAGCATGTCTTCCGATTTGACACACTGAACTCTGTCTGCAAAGTAGTTGGTGAACCAGGCAAGGCAGTCATTAGAAAAACCGAGGCTACTGAGTCTGCCGATAAGAATATGGTGATTGACAGAGTCGAAAGCCTTGGCCAGGTCGATGAAGACGGCTGCACAGTACTGTCTTTTATCGATGGCGGTTATGATATCGTTTAGTACCTTGAGCGTGGCTGAGGTGCACCCGTGACCGGCTCGGAAACCGGATTGCACAGCGGAGAAGGTACGGTGGGATTCGAGATGGTCAGTGATCTGTTTGTTGACTTGGCTTTCGAAGACCTTAGATAGGCAGGGCAGGATGGATATAGGTCTGTAACAGTTTGGGTCCAGGGTGTCTCCCCCTTTGAAGAGGGGGATGACCGCGGCAGCTTTCCAATCCTTGGGGATCTCAGATGATACGAAGGAGAGGTTGAACAGGCTGGTAATAGGGGGTGCGACAATGGCGGCGGACAGTTTCAGAAATAGGGGGTCCAGATTGTCAAGCCCAGCTGATTTGTATGGGTCCAGGTTTTGCAGCTCTTTCAGAACATCTGCTATCTGGATTTGGGTAAAGGAGAAGCTGGGGAGGCTTGGGCGAGTAGCAGCGGGGGGGGCGGGGCTGTTGGCCAAGGTTGGAGTCGCCAGGAGGAAGGCATGGCCAGCCGTTGAGAAATGCTTGTTGAAGTTTTCGATTATCACGGATTTATCGGTGGTGACCGTGTTGCCTAGCCTCAGTGCAGTGGGCAGCTGGGAGGAGGTGCTCTTGTTCTCCATGGACTTTACAGTATCCCAGAACTTTTTGGAGTTAGAGCTACAGGATGCAAATTTCTGCTTGAAAAAGCTGGCCTTTGCTTTCCTGACTGACTGCGTGTATTGGTTCCTGACTTCCCTGAACAGTTGCATATCGCGGGGGCTCTTCGATGCTATTGCAGTTCGCCACAGGATGTTTTTGTGCTGGTCGAGGGCAGTCGGGTCTGGAGTGAACCAAGGGCTATATCTGTTCTTAGTTCTGCATTTTTTGAACGGAGCATGCTTGTCTAATATGGTGAGGAAGTAACTTTTAAAGAATGACCAGGCATCCTCAACTGACGGGATGAGGTCAATATCCTTCCAGGGTACCCGGGCCAGGTCGATTAGAAAGGCCTGCTCGCAGAAGTGTTTTAGGGAGCGTTTGACAGTGATGAGGGGTGGTCGTTTGACCGCGGACCCGTAGCGGATACAGGCAATGAGGCAGTGATCGCTGAGATCTTGATTGAAGACAGCAGAGGTGTATTTGGAGGGCAAGTTGGTCAGGATAATGTCTATTAGGGTGCCCATGTTTACGGATTTAGGGTTGTACCTGGTGGGTTCCTTGATGATTTGTGTGAGATTGAGGGCATCTAGCTTAGATTGTAGGACTGCCGGGGTGTTAAGCATATCCAAGTTTAGGTCACCTAACAGAACAAACTCTGAAGCTAGATGGGGAGCGATCAATTCACAGATGGTGTCCAGGGCACAGCTGGGAGCTGAGGGGGGTCGGTAGCAGGCGGCAACAGTGAGAGACTTATTTCTGGAGAGATTCATTTTTAAAATTAGAAGTTCGAACTGTTTGGGCATAGACCTGGAAAGTATGACAGAACTTTGCAGGCTATCTCTGCAGTAGATTGCAACTCCTCCCCCTTTGGCAGTTCTATCTTGACGGAAAGTGTTATAGTTGGGTATGGAAATCTCAGAATTTTTGGTGGCCTTCCTAAGCCAGGATTCAGACACGGCAAGGACATCAGGGTTGGCAGAGTGTGCTAAAGCGGTGAGTAAGACAAACTTAGGGAGGAGGCCAAGGCTTTTTCGATCACAGAAGTCAACAAATGAGGGTGCCTGGGGACATGCAGGGCCTGGGTTTACCTCCACATCACCCGAGGAACAGAGGAGTAGTAGGATGAGGGTGCGGCTAAAGGCTATCAAAACTGGTCGCCTAGAGCGTTGGGGACAAGGAATAAAAGGAGCAGATTTATGGGCGTGGTAGAATAGATTCTGGGCATAATGTGCAGACAGGGGTATGGTGGGGCACGGGTACAGCGGAGGCAAGCCCAGGCACTGGGTGATGATAAGAGAGGTTGTATCTCTGGACATGCTGGTCTCAATGGGTGAGGTCACCGCATGTGTGGGAGGCGGGACAAAGGAGGTATCAGAGGTACGGAGAGTGGAACTACGGGGTCCATTGCAAACCAAAACAATGATAACTAGCCTGAACAACAGTATACAAGGCATATTGATATTTGAGAGAGATATACAGTAAGGCATAAAGTGATTGCAGGTCTTGATTGGGAGAGCTAGCTAAAACAACAGGTGAGATAACAGCAGCTAGTCAGCTAACACAGCAACAGCGGGTAAAAATGGCGACGACTAGGCAGAGAGGGTCGGATTAACTACACACAGAGCCTGAGTTAAAACACAGAGCCGACAGATAAAACACAAATAAACAGAATGGAGTACCGTGAATTAATGGACAGTCCGGCAGGCATCAGCTATGTAGCCAAGTGATCATAGTGTCCAGGGGGCAGCCGTAGATGGAGCAGGGAAGCCGCCACTACGCTAGCACGCAGCGTTTAAAGTTAGTAGCCCGGGGGGTGGTCTACTCAGACGGAGGGGGTCTGCTCAGACGGAGGCCGGTTGAGGGCACAGCGGATGGGGTATTCGTCTGCAGACCAGGCGTGGTCGTGTCGACAGAGAATCCAAGCCGGATGGCGATGGCGAAAGAGGTATTGTAGAAATGTGTTTGCTAACTGGTGCTAGCTTCGTGGCAGTGGCCCTAGCTGCAAGCTAGCTGTGAGGATCAGAAGTAGTGGCTCAGGGATTACGGCAGGAATCCGGCGTTGTTGTGGAGAGACAGTCCGATGTTGGTAAATTGGTGAGTAATATCCAGGCTAATAACAGGGCTGGTGTCTGTGCAGAAGGTAAAAGCTGCTAGCAGCGGCTAAAAATGACTAAATAGCTTGTAGCTGATTAGCTGGTTAGCTACTGGGGGTTCTTGAATGTGTTCCAAAGTTAAAAAATAATAGCGATTCCGTATCACATTGGGTGAGGTAGGTTACCGGAAGGTATAATCGAATTAAAAATCGAAAAGAGATAGAAAAAAATAAAAATAAAATTAAAATATA